>NC_081407.1:677656501-677681501 GCF_030272615.1 Cryptomeria japonica | reverse complement strand
TTTAGCACAGGCAATGGTTGTGGAATTTGGTTTTACGTCTGCCAATTGCATTTGCTGAAGTTTCTAAAGCTTTTTCAACAAGTTCATTTGGTACAACCTGCAATATGTGCATCTGAAAAGATGGCATTTCTTTGAGGCAACCTATCAAACAATTCAGGTCGTTGTCTTTGATCCCACGTGTTGCATGGTAGTCTATTGAGGCATTCTGTCAAACGTTTCACGTGGCTCCTCTATGCTTCCACCTTTATGTACTCTCGTGAAAGTTAATGCCTTTTCCACTAATTCATTTCGCACATATTGTGTAGTCATTGCATTCCATGCGATGACATATCTTGGAGGTATTATGTCAAACAATTACTGTGTGATATCCATTCTTCCACGTCTCTCATTCAACCCGGGCAAATTGCAGTTGCTTGAAAGTTTCTAAAGACTTTTCAACAAATTCATTTTTCATATATCCTTCAATCGGGTATTTAATGAGATGACATCTATTTGAGGTGGTCTATTAAATGCCTGTGTGCTGCATTAATTCAAACATTTTGAGAGCTTCCTTCCGCAAACCATTGTACACATTCTACAACATTTTATTTTCTTCTATGAAATCACGCATCTATGAGGCATTATGTCATACCGTAAATGCTTTCATTCTGTTGCATTTATGATGAGACCATATTTGTTTGAAGGCATTTTGTCAAATAGCTGACGTGATTTGCATTTTTTTCAATGCTTCCATTTTTGTCATGAGCAAGGAAAATGCTAGCGAATATCACAAAATCTGGCTTTACACCTATAATTGCATTTCCTTAAAAATTATGAAGCTTCTTCATCAATGGTATAGTGCATATCTGGCAATCACTGCATTACGTGAGATGGCATCACTTTGAAACATTCTGTCAAACTGTTAGTGTGCCTTGTGCATTACATTCGTGTCTGCCACGGTGTATTGTCAATAGTTCGCGTGCCACGTCAATGCCTCCATGGTTTGCATTTTTCGAGTGACATATTTCCTTGAGGAGGTTCGTCAAATAGTTAAACGCCTTGTCTATGCTTCCACCATTACATTTCACATGGTGTTTTGCCAAACACTCCACGTGCATTGTCTACACCTCCACATCTTTGCATTCTTACCGCATTGGTTATGGGGCGATTGAGCATGCTTAGCCATCCGATCCTAGAAAGATATGAAAACGATTCCTTTTCAAGCACTGTCCACCACCAACAAATCTGATATGCTATGCGAGAAAGGGAAGAAACCATCAGACTAATGCACAAGGGTAGGACCTCCATATCTATGGCCAAACGATGAGTTGTGGGACCTTAGCAACATGATGAGGGGCATATCCATTTCCATTCTTTGGAGATCATCATGTGCTAGCCACTTATCCTACAGATCCATAGCTAGCAAAGACTTCGGAATTGAGCAGCAGATATATAGGCGGGGGTAGATACAATGACATAGGTGGGAGCATTTTGCAGTCATCTCTACAAGGAAATTGCAACTATAACATCCGACTAAATTCCTCTATTCTCTGCCATTTGATTTTGCATGTAAACAAATCCTTTTTGTGGATATCTAGCAATCATCGCATTTCACGAGACCACATTCCTACGATCAACGCATGCCATGAGATAACGTTTCTTTGAGGAATTTCGTCAAACTATTCACGTGCATTGTCTATGCTTTCCTTATGCTCCACGATCTGCATTCATGTGGTTTTCTGTCAAACAGTCCACCTGCATTGTCCATGTTCCATATTCGCAACGTTAAAGTGCATTGTCCATGCACCCACATTCTGCCTCCATGAAGGTCAATATATTGTTGGTATATATTGATGGTAATTGTGAAAACATTTTCACTAACTTCATTGTGTGCATGAACTGCAATTCTGACAGCCATAAGATGGCATCTCTATGAGGTACTTTCTCAAATTGTTTGTAGCTTGTCCATGCCTTCCATATTTCGCATATATATTTACATTTCAAGGCATGTGAATGCTTCCTTAATTTGCAATTATGTCTTCCAGTGTAGCTGCAACTTTAACATCTGGTGAACTCCCTCTCTTCTTCAATGCATTGATGAATGCTCATAACCTGTTGTTTGAAGCCTTCTTTTATTTTTCTCTTTTTTTTATTCTTTCTTTGATAAAATCTATAAGAGGTTAAGAATGCTCAAAAACTGAGCATTTCTAACCATCTTGACAAAGTGGGGCCCGCAAGGTTAAGAAATGAGGTTAGAAATGCTCAATTTTTTAGTATTCTTAACCTTTTGGTGATATGTTAGAAATATGTGTTATAAATGCTCAAAAAGTGAGCATTTCTAACCTTCTTGGCAAAGGTTAAGAAATGAGGTTAAGAATGCTCAAAAACTGAGCATTTCTAACCTTCTGGTTGAGCAAGCTATCCTTTACACATTGGAAACCATTTTTCACTAAGAATGGATCAAGGAAGAATGCCACCGATGACTGAAGTTGATTTTCTCATCGTAAATGACCAAACATAATAAAATAATTTAAAATATTAAATTATCATTTGAGAAATAATTTAAATATTTTAAATATAACGCTTTGGCTAGAGAAAAATGGCATAACTTTCAAACGGTAGGGAGTTAGGTCCTGAAATTTGAAACATGCGTCAATGGTAGGGAAATAGATACACACAATTATTTATGCCTCATGACAAAGCCTTAAATGAGATATTTTAATCATTTGGGAGCAACAAACACCAAAAATTGAAAGTTTAAAATATGACAAAATATGAACTGGGTTCAGGTGCAAGTTGGACATGTGATACAAAATGATGTTTAGGTCCTGACTATCAAGTGATTTCCATAAAATTTGTGATAATTTTCAAAATTCTTTCATTTTTTATATTCTGACTAGTAAGGACCTTGGATAACACTCTCATTACCTACACGTAAACACTCATTGGACCTTTACTCGACATTGAGATCAATTTGAAGTTCAAATTTTATGTAGGCCAAATATGGGGGCAACAATGCTTTAATATAATCCCAAGAATCTGACTTTTTCTTAAAATTCCAGAAAAACAAAAGTAAAAAGAAAAATCTGATTTTCTTTCTTTTCCTCTAAAGAGATTGAACAAAAATCTACATATGCATAAAAGAACTTTATCAAATGAATTTCTCTATTGAAAATAGATTTTCTTATTTGATTATTTATCTAAATAATTTAAGAAATCATTTATTGAAGCAATTTTTCATATAAATAAAAATCTAACAAACGGATAAAAGGCATTCCTTTGAAAATACAAAAATTACATATGCATATAAGTGAATGCAAGGAGGGAAACCTGGATTGGATGAAGAACTCGTTGTTGAATCCTTCCCAATCTCCTAGTTAACCTTCTTCACTTCTTCCTTGAATTTTCGTGATATTCTTCAACCAAACTTAAAAGAAACCTGATTTACAAGTGACTACCAAATTCTACTACTACTAACAAGAATAATCAGGATCTTCAGAAAATTACTTTTCATCCCAGACTATGAACTCTCTTTTTGAAAGCTTTGCATACATTATATAGAAAAGATGCACCATTTCCACTATCAAGAGAATTGATTGAAAATGGAGATTCTTTTTCCAAAATTGGTTTCATGCAAAATTGATTGATCACTTAGTGGAGGAGTTACATGCAAGAATATGGAATTTGAAATTACTTCTAGAAGATTATATTTCCTCCTATGACATGTGCTCAATTAGAATTTGAGTAATTAAATAATTTGTCAATTAAGTGTGTGTGTGTGTGTGTGTGTGTGTCCATTACTTAATTCCTTTTTATTAAAAATTTCTACCTTGTTTAATTAAAACATTTCTAACCAATAATAATCACAATAACAATAATAAGAACGAGAACAATAACAATAATAATAGTAGTAATTTTTTATCAAGATAAAGAAAGAGGGTTATGACACACAAGGATTTGAAACCAGTCACCCATTCATAGTTCGCGGATGACACAACACTATTTGGCGAGGCCAACATAAGGGAGGTGAAAGTAATCAAGGACGTTTTGGAGCTTTATGCAATCACTGTCGAGCAACACATTAATGAGAGGAAATCGGAAATATTTTTCTTCAACACCAAGAAGACTACCCAAACAAGAAATGTTAGATTGTTTGGTTCGCTGATTGGATCAATGCCGATAAAATACTTGGGTACCAATGTTCTCTGGGGCTGCTTGGACAGATCTATGAGAAGAAATTAATCTCAAAATGTAGGGAAAAACCAAAGGTATGGAAACACAAATGGCTCGCACTCCCTGGTAGAATAATTAAATTGGTGCTGGTTGCCATGCCAATTTATGCTATGTCTATCTTCAAAATATCCTCCAAAACCCTGTTGGCCTTGGAATTTTTTTTTAAAGTTTCTATGGGAAGGTGCAAAACAGGTAAAGAAAATACCGCTTCTCAACTGGGACTTACTTTGCAAATCAAAGGAGAATGGTGGGGTTGGGCAGAGGAATATGGAAATATACAATCTTGCCTTGGGGGCGAAGTTGATATGGAAAATGTACAAATCTCCAGACAAATTGTGGTGTAAGATCATCCAAAAAGAGTATTTGGATGAAAGAAATTCTAGAATAATCCTCACAGGGATGGGTACAAGTGGAGGATTTGTTGTATGGAAATTTATGAAGGAATGCAGACATGTCATTATGGATCATTTAACTTGGAAGATTGGGGATGGGAAAAATGCAAATTTTTGGTACGATTCTTGGGATGGCCATGAAAGAATTTGTAAACTTTTTAGTTAGCAAGAGTGGATGAAAGAGGTAGAATCAGTGTATGGCTAGTTTATTGTGATTTATGTTAGGGAAACATATCCTAGCAGTGGCATTTATGAATGGATTCCAATACAAACTGATAGCATGACAATTGATGACCAAAGGAAACTGGAGGACATACTATAAAATCAAAAAATTGCTATCAAGAATGTAGAGGATGAAATTATATGGTGTGTTGCACAATCAGAAGAGTACTCGACCAGATTGGGGTACCATATCCAGCACCTGGGGCAAGAGGATAGGGAATGGCCCAAATGTCTTTGTCGGGACAAGATGGTCGCTCCCAGAGCAGGAGCTTTTTTGTGGACAGTTCTTCATGAAATAATTTTTACTAGTGAACGACTAAAAACCTACGAAATCTATGGGCCAAGCTTATGTGTTTTGTGCAAACAAAGCAAGGAGTCCACTAATCACTTATTATTTGAGTGCCCTTTGCGAGACAATGTTGGAACTGTTTATGTCAAAGCTTGGAATAGTCCTCTGCATCTGATGATTTCATAACTAATTGCATTAAAAGATGGTCAATCTTGAGCAAGAAATCTGTATGGGGGGCGTTGTGGTTAATTTATCCATCTATGTTAATATGAAAAATCTAGAAAGAGCATAACAGAAGAATTTTTGAGGAAAAAGAACTTCCGATTGATAAGGTTATTGAAAAGATTAAGATGGGAATAAGTGAAATTGCCAACATAAAGGCATATGGTAGGAAGACTGAATATATATTGGATTGGGATAAGAAAGTTCAGAAAGAATGGGTATCTCTAAAACCTCCTAATATAAACATTGTGTATAAGGAATTTAAACGATCACAGGCAAGATGGGAACCCTTGGAGGAAGGATGGATCAAACTCAATTTCGACGGGGATGCAAAAGGGAACCTTGGTATAGCTGGATATGGTTGTGTTGCTAGGGATAACAGTGGTAAGGTTTTATTCTATATGTCTGGTCACCTTAAAACAACCACCAATAACGAAGTAGAAGCTATGACTCTAGCAAGAGAGGTTTGAAGCACTACACCGAGATGGCTATAGAATCATTGCCAATAGAAGGAGACTCACAATTAATGATTAATGCTATAAAAAACAAAACAATGCCTAATTGAAAACTACAAAGAATATTGGAGGATGTTTTAAGGTACCTAAATCAGATATTGAATTACATAATACGTCACATCTTCCGAGAAGCAAACAGAGTTGCAGATCACATGGTCAATTTGGGGACAACTTTGAAAGACAAAGAGGAACAAATTCTCAATGACAATTTTCGAGGAAATATAAATTAAATCTTGAAGGATGATATTTCAGGCTCAAATTAGAAAATAAAGATAGGCATCGACTAGTCTGCTCAAGAGAACGAATGCTCACTAGCCTGGAGATCACATGTATGGTCAGATATCCAAGACTTGACAATACTAAATATTTTTTTGTACTACAGGCATTATGGTAAGAAACAGACAGTTTGGTGGTGATCGTGCAAAATAGGAAAGGTACCATTGGATCGAGATGAGATTCAGAATGAAAATATTTCTAGTCCAATGGTCTCGCAGATTAAACTTTTTTCTAATTTCAACAAAGCTCTTTGATCGACAAAGATTTAGGAATCCTGTAAAGCTGACGATAGAAAGAATTTCGAGACAATTGTAAGTCACATGGTTGCATCTTAACTGTTCCTATTTTGAGAAGGCAGGATATATAAGCGTGACTAGGGAGAATAATTTTGGAGGAAGCTTAGCGGTGAGTCTGTGAGGATGGTGCATCACTTTGGTCTTAGTTTTATGTGTAGGGATGAGTCTCATCAGCAACAATACCAACAGATGAAAGGACATGGGATGCGGTGTGGAGACTAGTCAATAACATCATGGGTGGTGTTAGTCACTGGTGTGATGGATTCATATACGAAGCGATGATCTGCCCCATGGTCGATGTGTTGGACTCCAAAGAAGTCTGTATACAAAATATTGATGGGTTTATGCGTGCGGTGGTGTAACGTCATAAATTGTACGCACTTGCTAAAGCAGTACAATTTCACACCTAGTTTAGCACCCGCCTTGGCGCAGTTTGCATTTTGCATTGCATTTCCCCTTTAGCACTTAATTAATCAAATTAATTAGGTCTAAAGGTTCTATTTCGTCATCTTCCACATCATAAAGTCGGGCCCTTTCATTAAAGTGTGCCCCTTTCATTTTATTTCTCCAATACATCACTTAATCAAAAACCCAATTAGGCCCTATTCTGAGCTTGGGGACTTGATTTCGGGGGTCAAAACATCTCGAAATCACCTGTAACTTCGGGATTCGCTCTAAAATCATCATATCCAACGGCCCTGAAAATTTGGTGAAAAGTTGTCGGGACCGTGGCACCCGGAGTGCACACGGTCCCGGACATTTTTCCCAAAATTTTAGGAGCGCGATCCAATCATAAAATAAAGCTTAACCCCAAGAAATTGGCGGGAGATTCAATCTCTAGGTCGGCCAAAAGTTGGAATTAAGACCTAGGGTTTCATACATAAGAGCTCTCTTTCTTCATTTGAAGGGATCGGAATTTTGTTTTCAGGAACCTCATATGCAGCGAAAGAGCAGATCTTTGAAGACTTCAACAACATTCAACATCCATCTATCAATCATTTATCAATTTCATTCATCCATTTAGGGCTTTGAAGGCATTGAAGAGCAATAAGGGATCACCGACTGAAGATTGGCTTGTACCCCTCCCTTGGGGTTGGGTATGATTTCATGTTGTTTTCATGTCTTTGCATAAGCCTCATTATATCATTTATATTCATGCTTTAGATCACTTTGCACCTTGATTTGGAGCATTTACATTATCATTCACAAGCAATTAGGGTTTACTTTCTAGGTTGCTCTAGTTTGCTTACTTGCATTTTAGGATCTTGCACACACACAAGGTCTGCACACACATTACTTTTACAATACAACTTGGCTATTCATGGAGGTGGAAATCACCAAAGCGGGGGTTTGACTAAGGCAAAACCCTATATAGCCACCCAAAACACCTTTTCAGATATAAGTGCAGATTTTGGGATTCAGACGACGCCGCAAGTTGCAGATCCGAAAGAAGCAGACGGAGACCGAACCCTACACCAAGTTTCAGAGCAAAAGACCAAGATAGGGGCATGGGGCGCCCTGGTCCTGCCAGGACAGGGGCGCTAGGCGCCCTGGTTCCTAGGACAGGGGCGCTAGGCGCCCTAGTCCCCCTGTCAGACAACAAGTTTTGGCAGTTCAGACAGTTTTCCAGGTTGCAAAACAGCAGTTTCAGGGGCAGAATCAGGACAGTGGCGCCTGCACCCCGGTCCCGAACATTTCCACTCAGATTTTGACTCCGGGTACGCATTTTTATTCTTGTCTTGTTCTTGTGTTTACAGCTTTCCATAGTTTAAGTTCAATTATGCAATCTTGTTATTAGTTCATACTTGCACTTTGGGGTTAGGGATTGACCTTGCATCATTTTATCTTTCATTTACAACAAGGGAATAGAAATCCTAATAGGTAGCCCGTGGCTCTCTCTTCCACAAAAAGAAGTAGCCAATTGTGTGATACCTCTAGGCTCTTTCGTATTCCGCAATGTCTATCAAAAGGTAGGATTAGGACATGTTAACCTAGTCTCACTTTTTCCCCTACACATTTTGGTGAACCCGACGTGAACCTTATTATTGCTTTCTCTTGCATTGCATTTGTTAGATCTAGATTTAGATTTAGTGTGTTTCATTTTCAAAAAAAAAAAAAAAAAAAAAAAAGAGTGTGTTTCTTGGTTTCTTTGTATTGTGTGTTTAAATTCTATGCAACTTTTATTTCAAAATGTCAGATTTTTATTTGCAAGATGTTCATGTTTATGATGATGTATGCAATTATGTTGATTATAAGTATAGCCAAGATGAATTAGATGAAGCTTTAGATGAGTTTTTGAATCCTAAAGACACCAAACCTTCATTTTACCAAAGACTCATAAACCTTGTTACTATGCCATTCCGTTGTGATGAGAAAGATAAGTTGAATGATTCCTCTCAAGGGTACATTCCTATCAACTCTTCCACTGAATCTAGTAACATGGTTGTTTTCAATAATCCCCTCTATGAAGAGATGTCTCCTTTTGAATCAAAAGATAAACCTTTTGATAGATATGATCATGCTTTGTTGGATGATGCTCTTGATGACTTTGTGGCTTTATCGAAATCTCTAAACAAGAATAAAACTTCTAAATTAGTTAACATGATAAACCTGAATGAGTATAATAAGCCTCTCTTTGAAGTCCAAGGTGCTTGTCCTTCTCCCACCTTTCAAGTTCCTAAATCACCTCTCCTTACTGTCCAAGGAAGGTATGGTCATGATTCCTTTCTTACTCCGAATAAACCTATCATCACTGTGGAAGGAAGAAAACCTATAAGTCCTTATAGTTATGCCTAGCAATTAACTAGAGAGAGTTATCGTGCGGTTGCCCATACTTATCATACTAGAAATAATAGGCAGCCCAATCCTCCTCCTGTTACTCCAGTTTCTCTTCCTAATCCTCAACCAACTCTTCCGCAAGCTCCGCGTATTTCACAAGTTCTTGGCAAGGAATATGATCTCATAGAACAACTTAAAGCTACCCCTGCTAAGATATCCCTTTGGGATTTGATTCAAACTTCTTCCGCTCATCACGGAATGTTACAAGATGCCTTGAAAGATTTGAATGTTCCTCCACCGAATACATCTAGTAATATAGTGTCTTTGGTTAACTCTGTGATGAATCCTAAAGCTCAAATTGTGTTTACTCAAGATGAGTTGCCTACTAGTGAAATTCAACATCAATATGATCCCTTGATGATTGTGGTTATCATAAATGATACTGCTATAAGATGAACACTAGTAGATAATGGCTCTGGCCTTAATGTGTGTAGCATTAATCTATTGCATAAGATGAATGTGGATACATCCCTCATTGAGCCTGACTCTCATCCTATTCGAGGCTTTGACAATGTGGCTAAGACTTCATTAGGTATTATCACCTTACCCCTCACAGTGCGGCCTGTTACTTTGCCTACTCCTATCCATGTTATGTCAGGAAATCTAACATACAACTTGCTATTAGGGAGACCTTGGATTCATAGTATGCAAGATGTCCCCTCTACATTGCATAGACAAGTTAAATTTGTTTATAACAATAAGACATATACCTTGATAGGTGATACTAATTTCCAAGCTTGTTTACAAACATCTACTTCCAAAGGGGGTTCTTCTAAGCCTTCCTCGTCTAGTGATGACTCTTTAAACAAGATACCTATCGATGAATCCTCTCTCTCTGATGATCAAAATTCTTCGGATGAGTCTGGAGCTCTTGAAGAGGATTCTTCTCGATTTGAATCTACACATAAGAAGGATTTTGATCCTGAGAACATTCTCGCAGAAGACGATTGGGGATCTCTTGATTTTAATCCCACCTTTTTAGGTGAATATAAGGTTCATTCTAGAGAGCTTAAAGTTGAAAAGAAGGAAGAAGCTAAAAATCAATCACTCTTACCTGAACCTATGAGCAATAATTTCGTGGCTGCTTCTCAAACTTCTTCTCCTCACACTTCTAATTCGGAAGAATTGGATTCTTTGTCTTATGAAAAACCACCTTCTCTTTCTGAAATGGCTAATCGTTATGGTCGTGGTTTTCATATTCTAGCTAAGCATGGGTATCATGGAAATGGTTGTGGTGCTCATGAACAAGGAATAAAGGTTCCTCTAGAGAATAATCTTTATGATTATGCCTTTGGACTTGGTTATAATCCCTGCAAGCACACTAAAGCTTCTAAAAGACCATGCATTAGTGTTAACGTCATTTCTACATCTCTACCAATGCGACACCCTGAGTATATTGATGGGGATCCTTCGTGTGCCTGCGCTTTGGATGTCTTTCCTACCGATGATGCTTTAGCTAAGTTTTTAGGAGCATATGATACTCTTCCTCGTTATCATCACAATAGGGGATTCCCTTATTGTTTGAACACTGAAGCCTATTTTGGAAAAGAGACTGATAACGATGAGATTGTGAAAGAATTCCCTCAGTTAAAGGATACTCCTCAACAAAGTAATCTTCTTATAAGTGACACCATTGATGTTAAGATGGATCCTTGCAATGAAGAAAAAGCTATTAGAATTGGAAAATGTTTGGATGAAGAAGAACAAAGACAATATGCAGATTTATTGCAGGAATTCCCCGAGATCTTTGCTTGGACATATTCTGACATGCCTGGTATAGATCCTAAGATTGTTACTCATAGTATTGTCTTAGTTCCTGATGCTAAGCCTGTGAAACAAAAGATTCGAAAAATGAATCCTAAGGTGGCTTTGCTTGTTAAGGCTGAGATTGAAAAATTATTGGAGGCTGGATTTATCCGCCCTATTGATTATTCCCCATGGATTTCAAATATTGTCGCTGTGGCTAAATTAGATAATAAAATAAGAATGTGTACTGACTTTCGAGATTTAAATAAAGCTTCTTTGAAAGATGATTTTCCCCTCCCAAACATTGACATGATAGTTGATTCCACATCAGGACATGCTTTGTTATCCTTCATGGATGGTTTCTCAGGATACAATCAAATTTTCATTAATCCTCAAGATCAATTCAAAACTGCTTTCACCACTCCTTGGGGTACGTTTTGTTGGGTAATGATGCCTTTCGGACTTAAAAACGTCGGCGCAACTTATCAACGAGCAATGACCCTTATCTTTCATGATTACATGCATAAGATTTTAGAAGATTATGTTGATGATATTTTAGCCAAATCCATTCTCCGTATAGATCATATTAAGATCCTTCGTCAAATCTTTGAAAGAATTTGTAAATATCACATGCGCTTGAATCCCCGAAAATGTGTTTTTGGTGTGGATAGTGGAAAACTATTAGGATTCATAGTTTCGCATCGTGGGATTGAGGTGGATACTAAGAAAATAGATGCTATTGTCAACATGCCACCTCCTAGAAATGTGTCTCAACTCAAAAGCTTACAAGGAAAGATTCAAGCTATTCGTAGGTTCGTATCTCAACTTGCAGATCGTACTTTTCCTTTTACTCAACTTCTCAAAAAGAATATCACTTTTCAATGGAACGAAGATTGTCAGCAAGCATTTGAAGATTTAAAAGTATATTTGGCTAATCCCCCTATCCTTCAACCTGTCGAACCTTCTAAACCCTTCCTTCTTTATACAGCTGCTTCCTCTCATGCTCTCGCAGCATTATTGGCACAACATGATAAAGATGGTAAAGAGTGTTCGGTTTATTATATAAGTCGAACCTTACTCGATTATGAGACCTGATATTCTGCGATAGAAAGACAATGCTTGGCCTTGGTGTTTGCAACTCAGAAATTGAGACATTATCTTTTGAATTCAGAAGTCCACGTCATGGTAAAGTTTGATCCTTTGAAGCATCTTTTCTCTAAAACTGATTTATTAGGGCGCCTAGCTAAGTGGGTTATGATGTTAACTGAATTTGACCTTAAATTTGTTTCACAAAGAGCAATTAAAGGGCAAGCGTTGACCGATCACTTAGTTGAGGCCCCTTCACCTTTCTCCTTCCCTAACCCTGAGTCTTTTCCTGACGATTTCATTCTTTGTACAGAGAAAGATGAAACTTGGGAGTTATAGTTTGATGGCTCTAAGTGTCGTATGAGATCGGGGGCAGGTGTTGTTCTGATTTCTCCTACAAAGAAGTCCATTCCCTTATCTTATCATCTCAATTTCTTATGTACCAATAACATTGCTGAATATGAGGCTCTTATAGGAGGAATAAAGGCAGCCTTGGCTTTGAATATAAAACACATACATATTTTTGGAGATTCTCAACTGATTATAAGACAAGTAACAGGACTGTATCAAGCAAAACAAGACAAATTATCACAATATAAAGACCTTGCTATCTCTTTGTTACAAAAATTCGATTTTTATACCATGGAACCTGTTCCTCGAAAAGATAATCGACATGCGGACGCAATGGCATGCGTGGCTTCTCTTGTATCTTTAGAGGACCCTGTGGTTGATCTCAAATTTGTTATTCACAACCTTATCTCTCCAGCTATTGTAGATGATTCTAGCCTGGTGACATGTTGTGACTTTATAGACTCAGATGAGTGGTATTCGCATATCATAAGATACTTGACCGATGGTACCTTTCCTGATTCCTCCAATAGAAACACCAGGGCTAGAGTTCGCAAGTTGTCCACTAGATATATCATTCTTTCTAATGTTCTTTACCGAAGGGGTTATAACGGTCTTCTCCTTCGTTGTCTTAACAAATCGTAAATCTCTATTGCTCTTGAGGAGGCACATTCAGGTGCCTGTGGGGAGCATTTTGGAGGCAAATCCTTGGTTCAAAGATTGCTTCATATGGGATATTATTGGCAAACTATGCAACAGGATTCTTTTTCATTTGTTAAGAAATGTCATCAATGTCAACAACACAATAATCTGATTCATGCTCCTGCCCAAGAACTCCGTTCTTAGGTAGCCTCTTGGCCTTTCTCTGCATGGGGGCTGGATCTTATCGGTAAAATCTCTCCTCCTTCATCTCAAGGACATACTTTCATTATAACCGCAACAGATTACTTTACAAAGTGGGTAGAAGCTATTCCCCTTCGCTCTACTACTGCTGAAGTGATTTGTCGATTTCTTCTAGAAAACATTATTTCTCGATTCGGGATACCTTCCACTATAATCTCCGATAATGGGACATCATTTAAGAACAAGGACGTGAAGAAATTCCTCGAGAAGTATCATATCAAACATCGATTTTCTACACCATATTATCCTCAATCAAATGGTCAAGCTGAATCATCCAATAAAATAATTGAACAAATCCTTCGCAAAACCGTGAATAAGCATGGTAAGGATTGGAGTACTCAGCTAATCTATGCTCTTTGGGCCTACCGAACGAGTGTACGAATTGCTACAGGAACTACCCCTTATAATCTTGTTTATGGTGCTGATGCTATTATGCCTTTAGAATTAGAGATTCCATCACTTAGAGTTTCTCTCAAAGGTATAGTAGATGATGACTCTTATAGAGAGCAAAGACTTCAACAGCTTGAGATGCTTGATGAACAGCATATAAATTCTCTTGAGCATATTCAAGCGTATCACAAAACTCTACAACGAAGCTATAATGATAAGGTTATTCAACGTTCCTTCTCAGTAGGTGACTTAGTTCTCTATGAGAATCAGCGCAATGTGAATGCCTTACCTGAAGAAAAGGGAAAATTTAGTCCTAATTGGCTTGGACCATATATTTTTATTGAAGATTATGGATCAGGTGCTTACAAAATAGCGGATGTAGACGGTACGCCTCTTAAAGACCCTATAAACGCTATGCACTTGCGTAGATACTATGCTTAATTCCCCATTCCTTATCATTCATCTATTTCCTTTTTCACTTCTTCAAAATTGAATAATATGTTAGCATATCTTTGTTAGAGCAATTAGAATTAAATGGTATTGCTTTGTTCCTGACAAGCGTGTTTCTTTACTCTCTGGTTTGTCTTGAATTCATTTATGTAAATTGCAAAAGATTTACATTTTTCATTATGTTGGCATATTATACAATGTCTTTATGTGTTAAGTTGAATTGTGTCATGTTGTGTTTAAATTCAAATTAAATCACATTAGTTATATGATTCTTAGGCTTAACACATATTTCTTCTCTATCATCAATGTAGTACTTGATCAAATATTTTAATTAAGTCACACATGTATCAATTTAATCATGGAGCATTGAGAAATCAATCACATGGAAATTAAATTCAGAACATACATGTACATCTACCAAATGTGTTAGCTTTAATGAAAGCAAAATATACATTGTTTTAGGCATTAAAGATAACACGTTTGAGACAAAGAAGCATGTATATATATATATATGTGGATCAATATACAAAGGTAGGTCACCATACATCCAAAATGTGACCTACCCTACACCATAAGATCATCTCCTATCCCTAGGGCTAGTGGCTGGAGAGTGACGACTAGATGCTCCCTCCTAATCTGGCCGTGAAGGTGGACCCATAGGCGTATAGCGTGATATAGATCGTGAATGACTTCGAGAGGAACTCCTATGATCCCTATCCATAAGGATCGCGCGATACGAGGTAGCCTCGGCCTGAGCTGCTGCTAGGTCACGTTGTGCCCGCTGAAGGTCCTCTGATAGTGCTCGCTCTCTCTCCCTCCATATTTCCACCTGTGCTCGAAATGGGGAAAACAAATCATCATGTCGACCCACGTTCCCTTAAGGTCTATAAGCAACCTGTGAGGAACTAGGGATCTGCGCCGTCGTGGAAATATCTGTCACTGCTTGTTGGATCAAGGAATGCCACTCTTTCACATTAGCTGTAGCAGTAGAATGGATTTTGTGTTAGTACCATTTTATATCATCAAAACATTAATCAATCAATATAAACCTACTATACCTGGATCTCCCTCACGCCAGTAGGGATCGTGATATGGTAGCATCTATGACTGGGAACTACTAGGCTCCCCACGCTTGAATGATCTGTGCGCGATGGGTACAGGTCTCCGTATCGCCTCGTGTTCCCCCTTTTGGGGAATAACGGGAGGATCTAAGGCTATGGTATAATCTCCTGAATGGTGAGGAGCTGCATCTGACTCCTCCTCATCATCTCTAATCTCCTCCTCCTCGTCATCCTCATCCTCATCCGCATCCTCGTCCTCCTCATCATCATCTCTATCTGTGTCATCCTCCTCTACTTCCTCCCCCTCCTCGGCACTAGGCTGATCTCCTATGGGTGGATCAGGACCTCCTACCTCCTCATGACCCTCTCCCTCCTCTGGCTCCTCTGATCTGGATCCCTGATCTTCATCTCGGTCTCCATGTCTCCATGGACCTGGATGGCCTGTCAGGTGATCTGGCGGAAAGATAGGCCCCGGGTATGTCCTCACAAACTAGGAAAGATACCTGCGCTGTGCTCCGGGATCTGCGGCATAATCAGTGACCACATCCTGGTCGGACCCCTCTATATCTGTGATCTCGATATCATCTATCGTAGGTCTCGCTACTGCTCTGGGTCTGGGAAGGACTCGTGAGTGTCGAGTGTAGATGGGTACATCGACTGGAACACACTGCTCTAGCCCAAACTGCCTCCGTACTCGGTCAAAGTAGAATGGGACTATGATATGTGGATATCGTCCTCTCAGTAGGCGGTTCCTCTGTAAGCATGTCAGTTGTCTCTCCATCCCATCCCATCTGTACATCCGCAGATATGGCCTCCATACAGTCACCTCAGGTGTCAACCTATCAACTATCACTCTCCAATACAATAGATCCCCAAATCTCCACTCGCTGGTAAGTGGGTAAGCAAATACCCTAGGTCGCTTGCTAGCTGCACTCATCGGATAGCCGACAGGCCTGGTGCATGTAAAGTGCTCAAATATCCACACCTGCAGAAGTTTGCATGTCATCAAGCTGCAACCCTGTCCGAAAACATACTCCTCGAGGTCGTGATAAAGATGTGCAAGCATACTCCGACCCCAGGCATATACTCTCTTATGTCTCTCCATAGCCCTAATGCACCATGTGAGACCCCCATGCATGTGCGTACCTCGCCGGTTAGGGCAGACAGCTAGTGCAATGATGGCAATCATAAGACGTCTCATGAGGGGCACCTCTCCTATAGGATGTAAGAGCCAGCTGACCATGATGCGACCTCTCGTCTCACTCGGCATGACTCTCCCGATGCAGTATACCTGCTCCCTCTGATGATCCTCGACTGACCGATCGGTCGCATATGTTACGGTAGCTCCTCTGATCGGTAGGCAAAGTATGCGGTACACATCCTCAAGTGTCACTGTCATCTCCCCTACTGGAAGCTGGAATGTGCATGAGTCAGGATCCCATCGCTCCATGAGTGCCATCAGCATCGCAGGATGAAATCGAATGGCCGACATAAGAATCATAGACCACAAACCTACTATAGACAATGTATCTCTCTTTGCCTGAGTCAGCCGGGGAATCTGATCTCGCAAACTACGAAGAATCTACCCCGCCGTGTGCTCTCTCATGTATGGGAGACCCTGCAATACAAAAACATCAGTGTAATCAGTAATCAATCATAAAAACCATCTATGCCAAATACGCAAACTGACGAACATCGAAAGTTGACCCTTGACAAGTCCTGATTGGGACCATGGCGCCTTCAGGGGACCATGGCGCCCTGAGAGGACCATGGCGCCCTTCAGGGACCATGGCGCCCTGAAGGGACCATGGCGCCCCACAGGGACCATGGCGCCCTGAAGGGACCATGGCGCCCTGGGTGGGACCCAGGGTCAGATTCCAGGGCCCGCATTCGATCACAAAAAATTAGAGTCAACGGAAATGCAAAAAGTCAAAGTCAAAGTTCAGTCAACTCACCTCGTCCAGTGGCTCGTCGTCGATCACGGCCTGTCACATGATCTCAATCCTCGTGGGACGCTTCGGTCATCGTGAAGGCATGATGATGGCTATGTGGGCTCCACTGCAATGAACAATACTCAGAAATCAACAAAGTGACAAATGCAATAGTCACTTTCAAGGTATATACTTTCATTCCTTTACCTTTACTTTCAAAACCCTAATTTTCCTCTATCACTCATTTCATCATAACTTGAGTTTGGGAGATGCGATTTTCAAACCGTTTGTTGCGTAGGAATCATATTTTCGTTCCCTTACTCCCTGGATGTTCCAAAATGTGCTCTGATGAAGCCTTTTTAGTGAACATCTCTCATCAATAATCGTTCACACAATTTGTTGTAAGTAAACATGCTACCCTGTTTCACCTCCCTAATAAGCAAGCCGAAACAGGGGGGCCATATAGCTACTCACAAATTTCATCACTTTCCTTAGTAAGCATTAGGTGATTTTGTGATCTAACGTGTGTTTTGTAGGGTGCGGTTCCTAACTGTGTATTGCAGATACCGCTGGGGGCTTTGTTCGATGGACTTATGGATATATCCTTTTTCAAATAATGTTTACTTTCCTGTACTTTAGCTTGCATATGCACGTGGTACTCATATGACTGCTAAAGTGGGGGCTAAATGTAACGTCATAAATTGTACGCACTTGCTAAAGCAGTACAATTTCACACCTAGTTTAGCACCCGCCTTGGCGCAGTTTGCATTTTGCATTGCATTTCCCCTTTAGCACTTAATTAATCAAATTAATTAGGTCTAAAGGTTCTATTTCATCATCTTCCACATCATAAAGTCGGGCCCTTTCATTAAAGTGTGCCCCTTTCATTTTATTTCTCCAATACATCACTTAATCAAAAACCCTAATTAGGCCCTATTCTGAGCTTGGGGGCTTGATTTCGGGGGTCAAAACATCTCGAAATCACCTGTAACTTCGGGATTAACTCTAAAATCATCATATCCGACGGCCCTGAAAATTTGGTGAAAAGTTGTCGAGACCGTGGCGCCCGGAGTGCACACAGTCCCGGACATTTTTCCCAAAATTTTAGGAGCGCGATCCAATCATAAAATAAAGCTTAACCCCAAGAAATTGGCGGGAGATTCAATCTCTAGGTCGGCCAAAAGTTGGAATTAAGACCTAGGGTTTCATACATAAGAGCTCTCTTTCTTCATTTGAAGGGATCGGAATTTTGTTTTTAGGAACCTTATATGCAGCGAAAGAGCAGATCTTTGAAGACTTCAACAACATTCAACATCCATCTATCAATCATTTATCAATTTCATTCATCCATTTAGGGCTTTGAAGGCATTGAAGAGCAATAAGGGATCACCGACTGAAGATTGGCTTGTACCCCTCCCTTGGGGTTGGGTATGATTTCATGTTGTTTTCATGTCTTTGCATAAGCCTCATTATATCATTTATATTCATGCTTTAGATCACTTTGCACCTTGATTTGGAGCATTTACATTATCATTCACAAGCAATTAGGGTTTACTTTCTAGGTTGCTCTAGTTTGCTTACTTGCATTTTAGGATCTTGCACACACACAAGGTCTGCACACACATTACTTTTACAATACAACTTGGTTATTCATGGAGGTGGAAATCACCAAAGCAGGGGTTTGACTAAGACAAAACCCTATATAGCCGCCCAAAACACCTTTTCAGATATAAGTGCAGATTTTGGGATTCAGACGATGCCGCAAGTTGCAGATCCGAAAGAAGCAGACGAAGACCGAACCCTACACCAAGTTTCAGAGCAAAAGACCAGGACAGGGGCATGGGGCACCCTGGTCCCTGGGACAGGGGCGCTGGGCGCCCTGGTCCCCCTGTCAGACAACAAGTTTTGGCAGTTCGGACAGTTTTCCAGGTTGCAAAACAGCAGTTTCAGGAGCAGTTTCAGGGGCAGAATCAGGACAGTGGCGCCCGCGCCCCGGTCCCGAACATTTCCACTCAGATTTTGACTCCAGGTACGTGTTTGCATTCTTGTCTTGTCCTTGTGTTTACAACTTTCCATAGTTTAAGTTCAATTCTGCAATCTTGTTATTAGTTCATACTTGCACTTTGGGGTTAGGGATTGAGCTTGCATCATTTTATCTTTCAATTACAACAAGGGAATAGAAATCCTAATAGGTAGCCCGTGGCTCTCTCTTCCACAAAAAGAAGTAGCCAATTATGTGATACCTCTAGGCTCTTTCGTATTCCGCAATGTGTGTCAAAAGGTAGGATTAGGACATGTTAACCTAGTCTCGCTTTTTCCCCTACACAGGTGGATGGACAAGCCATTTCCAATGTTATCTTAGAATTGGATTTCGGTGGGTGGACAAGCATTCCCGACTGCTATTTTAACCATGTCCACCATATTCTCAAAGAAATGGATGATGGTTCTGACTCTAAGGATGAGGAGAACGATGAGGGAAGGGCTAAAAGAGAGAGGAAGTTGCATTTCTTAACAGAAGCCTGAGAGGTATATAGAGTCAGGGTTATGAACTAGAATTTGGGTCCCTTTCGAAGGATGCTGAACTCAATGGACAAATGGCTTTTTGCAACTATTTTAGCTCATGTGCTAGAAATTTGGGAGAATTTAGCAATCATTCTCCAATATATAGGGAACTAGGTCTTGTTGTGATCTTTTGATTTCTATGTATCTTCTGGGAGTAATGTATGTATGGGAGCTATCCCCTTTTTGGATAGCATTTATCAATAATGTATGTGTGTGTGTGTGTGTAGTGTCATAAAATTGTGACCCCTATGATTTTAACCATATTTTAGGTCCTCACCTCAGCGACGACATCTTCTTCCCCAACCAAGACCTATTTTTGCATTCTCACCCCTTCACCCTTCCTCCTTCAAGACCTGTGGCTTCTTTAGACCCTATATGGGCCCCAAAATAGTGCAGGACAGGGGTGTGGAGCCCCTGTCCCCCTAGGATAAGGACATGGCACCCCTGTCCCCACCCCTTAGGGTGGCCCTAAGTTAGGCCTGCCCAGTCTCCTATGCATAATTTGCCTTCGGGGTTTGTAATTCCTCTTTGTCGGCCTTTGGTGGTTGAAAATTAATCCTTGAGGCATGTATAAAAGGGGATTCAATTCCCTCATTTGGAGGAGGATGAGAGGCATAAGGATAGGATACGAGATTTCAAGGTCGTCATCAAGCATTCAAGCATTTAAGTATTCTTCATTCATCCATTGGAGCAATATTACAACATTCATTTGCAAGCGTGTGTGTGTTAGGGTTTTGCCATGTTACATGCCATTTCATGCAACACTTGTGATTACATTCAAGAGGTAAAGCAATCATCACCAACAAGTTGCAGATCTACAAGGTATACATTTTCATTGTTTACATTCAAGCATTTGTAATTACTTTCTTTCAAGGTTGATTCCTCAACCGGGGTTTGACTAAGGCAAACCCCTATCCATAACCATTCTTTCTCTCTTTTTTGTGTGTAGGTTGCAGGTACGTAGCTATAATTGCAGGTATGCAACTGTAATTATAGGTTTGGGCTTCATTTGCAGAGACGGAAGAACCCTTTTCGTTTCACGGATTTTGTGGAGGACCATGTACATTGTCACCACGGTCCCGACGACTTTTCTCCAAATTTGTAGGGCAGATCCGTATCAGTCTAATTAGCTCATATCCAAAATTACAAAGTGATCCCAAACCGGTAGCTCCTCATTTCACTCAATCTCTCTCTTTGTTCCACATAGTCAGCAAGTCAACTTTCTCATTTACAAAAGAGGGTAAATCACACTTCAACCCTTGCAATCCACCTAGAATTCACATCCTTGTTTCCCTTGGATTTGGATCTAGTGGATTCAAGCCCCTCTTTTGAATGTACAGTTCCTCCAAGTGAAAATCATCCTAGTGACTTCATTTCTCTCTCCTAGGTGGGGATCACTAGGGTTCAATTTTCCACTTTACATTTTGGTGAACCCGACGTCTTACATATTAATTATGATTTCTCATTATTAGATCTGATTAATTGTAATTTGAATTTCAAATTTTCATTTTCAAGTTTGATCTATTTGCAAATTTTAGAGGTTAATTGCATAAAAACCCTAATTTTTCATTTTGAGAAAATTAAGCTTGTGAGGTGTAAAATTTTAATTGTTGTTTCAAATCTGATTTCTATTTCAAAATTGTAATTCAAATTTGTCTCTTTATTCTGAAAATTCAATGGTTAAATCATAAAACCCTAAATTTTAAAGATTCTTATATTTTCGACCTTTGACTGCAAGTTTGACCGATCTAGACATCTCCAAATCGGCTATTTTTTTGGATTTCGCATTAAAATCATAATCTCTATCATCCCTGAAAATTTCAAAAAAAGTTGGTTGGATCGTGTGCACTCCCGCCACAGTCCTCAACTTTTTTTCCAAAATTTTGGGAGACGGAATTGACTGTATTTTTCTGCTCAAATCCAAACAATCAACGTACTTTATCAATTTTAATACTCTCTAAGGTCAAACACAAATTTAAAATTCATCAAATTGAAATCTTAAAATTAATTTTCATAGAAAGGTCCTAATTTTAGATCCACTTTTCCAGCAAATTCAAATTTCACTTAAGAGATTTTTAATGGCAATTAATAAATTGGATTTACTTGCTCTTCCGCATATGATTACATTGCTTTTTGCATATATTTACTACAATCATGCGTCGGATAAGAGTTTCATTTATTTCCTGATGCTTCTCTTTATTCATAGCACTTGGTCATATTGTGTTGTTAGGATTTCCAAATTATTTCCTTTTCAATTAGATCTCAAAGCTTTCATGTATCATTTATGTTGCATTATGGTGATGTTGTTAAAAAAGTGCATTTCCTATGTTAATCACCTTAAAGCTTTTGTAGATACTAAACCTAGAGATCCTAACCTTTGTACCTCTCCTAGGGTATCTTGTGTGGATGAGATGAGACCTAATGCTTTAACCAATGATCTCTCTAAAAAAGAGAAAGCATCGGAAAGTAACATGAATCCATCTTCTTCTCATACGCATACCCTTGGGCAAGGGGGGAAAAATCAACACAACATTCTTACATCTTTAGATCCTCCTTATTCTCCTAAGACCTATCTTCAACATCAAAGTATATGTAGGGAGGATGATGTCATGCATTTTATTCATGACCTTTCCCCTCACATAGGAATAACCAAAAATGAGCTTTAACATGATGAAGATAATTCTTTTCAATCTTCCAAAAATGATAAGCTTGATAAAGGAAAGGAGATTGTCAATTCACATGATACTCCTTCTTCATCTACACATTATTTTCTTCCTCCCTACACATCACATTTTACAGAAATTCATGATCCTATTCCTCCATCAAGTCAATTGCAACATTCTTATAGTCGTGGCTTTCATATAATTACAAAACAAGGTTTTAAAGGACAAGGAATTGGGAAATTTAACCATGAAATTCATGTACCTATAAATCCTCCTACACAAACTACTACAAGAGGCCTAGGAAATAGTACCCCTCTTTCTATGGAAAAATTCCTTAGGCTTCAACACTTTAAAGATCACCTTCAAAACCAACAAATCAAGAGAGCCCGCAAGAATGCTTCTTCTTCAAAGCGTCCTTTTTGTTCATTTCATCAAACCCATGACCATAATGTTGATGATTGCCCTGATTTTAAAAATCTATTCAAGATGGCATAGATAGTGGCAAAATTAGAATTGTGGATAATGAAACTTATTCTTCTAACAAACCCTCTCCTTTATGTCAAGACGATATTTATCATCCTGACAGATTAGGTGTGAGAATCTATTAGAGATTGAAATATGACAGGAACATTTCCTTTCCTCCTCACAATAAAAATAAAAATCTTAAGCAAGTGAAAGGTATTGAATATTGCATTTTTCATGATTCATATTCACATTCTCTTGGAAAATGTTATGCATTTAAGAAATTTGTTCAACTGCAATATGATCTTGCACAAATTTGTCTCACAACAGATCTAGTTGTATTTCTTGGTAAAAAACATAGTGCCTTAGCACTTCTTTTCCCTTCATGTTTCTCTTCACCCTATGGCATAATTATCCCATTTAACGGGGGCTCTTCATCATTAGTGGTGGTATTGTTTCACTTTAACATACTTTGGGGCAGCAACATGAAGTCCATTTTTCTTCTTCTTTCTATACATTTATTTCTATCTTGGTGCATTATTCATTATTAGGTCTCTTTTCTTGCATAGGGTTATTCTTATGTGAGCATATAATTGTTCTTCCTGTATGCTTGGAGAGAGGCATCTTTAATGAGTATTGCACTTCTTCTATTTCCTTCATTCTCTTGGAAATCTTACCTCTTCTATGGTTTCGATTATTCGCAAGTATGATATGCCCCTTAGCAGGGAATGATCTCTTGAGAAGTATGTATCCCTTTCTTGAAAGGATTTGTTCTACTAAGACATCATATCACTTGAAACTAATCACCATCAGAAAATGTGTAATGTTTCTCCTTGTTCTCCTCACTTGGGGGGCAAGGATTTTCACTCCTCTCCCTTTCTTTCTTTCTCATTTATCATTATTTATTCTAGGGGCTGCATTTTTCATATGTGATTATCATTTCTTACAATGGTATGCTTTTATGATTAATCCCCTTCAGGGAACATATGATGCTTTTTATCTCTGCCTTTCGAAGATTACCACTTCCTGAGACATGTATTTTACATTTACTAGTGTCTTTTCTTGCATGTGTTCATGTAAGTTCATGCGTATTTTCTTATGTTTAATCTCTCTCTAGTAGATTGTGTAAGCTCTTCTCATTGTCCCTTAGTTTGGGGCGCAATGATCCTTCTCTCTCTCTCTTTCTCTAGGGATCCACTTTGCCCTATTAAGTGGATGGTGTGAGTTATATTACTTGATGTCATTCCTTGTGCATAGTTGTTGGTTATTGGCTCAAGGATTCTCTCTTATACAAGAGGTGTTAGTCCTTGACTACGACCTCTTTTACACTTGGTAATGTACATCTATGATAAATTCAACCATCCCTCAGGGGGCTAAAAGTGAGTCATCCCTCATCAAGAATCCATTTCACCTAGAAATAGGAGGAAGGATTGCATTCTTGTTCTTTCCTTTTCTTGTTCTAGAAGATGTTATATTTGTCTAAGAAAACTCCTCTTGGGGGTAGATGTCTTTTGCAAAAATATCTCTTCTCCTCCAAGGATCTCCTTCACACTTACGACAAGCTATCTCTTTTCAACTATCTTATCCTTGCTTGAAGAGTATTCTCTCTATTACTTGGATTTATGGCATTGTTGCATAGCGGATATCTTCTTTGTGATGAAGGTAGGTATCCTTGTTCTAGTTTCCTTAAGATATCAGCATCAACCTATGTTGACATCTTAAGGGAGGGTCACCCACACTGCTCCTTTGTACTATACTTCTCTCATGCATTGTACAGTGAGACATTCTTGGAACCAGAGGGAGACCTCTTAGAGCAAGATGTCGTCACTTTTCTCTTGTACAATGGGTCATTCTGGGACCCAGACCACAGACTCTTAGAGTGAGATGACACCACTTTTTTCTCCCATGCAGGATCATTATTCTCAGAACTAGAGCATAGACTCTTAGATGGAAAAATCACACATTTCTTGACACTTGTACTATACGTTCTATACATGTTGTAGTGTACTTCGACATAGACTCCTATTAGGCACTTCGAACCTCACTTACACACACGCGCATAAGGTTGAGTGGAACTAACAGTGTTCCCACTCTCTCCCTTTACATGGATCACCTAGATAGGCTCTAGGGGTGAGA